>NW_026057580.1:118431735-118446802 GCF_023721935.1 Panthera uncia | reverse complement strand
CGACCCCGTCTGCACCCCGTCCCTCCTCAGGGGACCCCGTCTGCACCTCGTCCCTCCTCAGGGGACCCTGTCTGCAGTCTGTCCCTCCTCAGGCGACCTGTGTGCAGGCGTTCCTGTCTTCGGGCATCGCTGGCCACCCAGCTGGCGCTGTGGCTACCCTGTGGGCCCTGTCCTGCAGTGGGCCCTCAGCTAATCCGCGGCGGGGTCCGGACCCACACCCGGACTTGGGGAGGGACCCCGCTGGCATCGGGTCCGCATGGGCCCGGCTGGGAGCGTCCGCGCCCCGCGCGAGGCGAGGACCGCCCGGCTCCTGGCTCGGATGGAGGGGGCCCCGGAGGGCGAGGGCACACCCGGCATCACGTGTGGGAGAGGAGGCCGTCCACGCCAGGAGGAGCCTGTGTGGGCGTCTGGGACCGGGCCTCCACGCAGGGGGCTGCCGGCCCGTGTGACCGGGTGGTGGTGGGGACGTGGGGCCGGAGGGGCGGAGGCGGGTGTCCGTGTGGGGAGAGGGGTCGAAGCCACGAGGGGACCAAACACTTAAGGTGCACGAATTGGAGGAGGCAGCTGTGAATACAGAAGCAGGGGAAGGAAGAAGCGAGAAGGAGCCCCGGCCGTTGGCAGGTGGAGACGCGTCCGTGTGAGCTCCGAGGTTTCGGTGTGGGAAGAGGTTTGGAGCAGCACGCGCGCGTGGACCTGTGTGCACCGACAAACGTGTGCATGTGCACACATGACAGCCTGACGACGACGGCCCCACAGTAGCCCCTCCCCCGCGTCAGGACGTCAGCCCGGGCAGACGTCGCTCTGGGCAACGGGACAAATGCCAGGGAGTTCGAGAGGATTCAGATCACACAGCCTATCCTCTGCAGGGACACAACCGCATGACTGAGGTGTTCAGAGACGCCTGGAACACCCCACGCATTCGAAGACGAGTGAACTAATCTGTCTAAATACCGCGTGTGGCAAAGAATAAATCGAGCAGGAGGTGGGAAATGACAGCACAACGTATCCAAATCTGCCACGCGGTGAAGGCGGGGACAACGCCAGCACCCGGTGCCCACATACAAATACAAGAAAGGTCAGGGGCGCCTGGGTGGCTCAGTCGGTTGAGCATCCGACTTCGGCTCAGGTCATGATCTTGCGGTCTGTGAGTTCGAGCCCCACGTCGGGCTCTGTGCTGATCGCTCGGAGCCTGGAGCCTGCTTCGGGTTCTGTGTCTCCCTCTCTCTGCCCCTTCCCCACTCATGCGCTCTCTCTCTCTCTCTGTCCAAAATAAATAAAATTTAAAAAAAATACAAGAAAGGTCTTAAATCCGGGACCTCAGCCACCAGCAGAACAATCTAGAAAACACCTGGCGGTGAGGTAAAGCCGAAGAAGGCGAACACAGACCAGAGTGGGAGCCACTGCCACAGAAGACAGAGAAGCAGAAGACACGTGACAGACGCTGGTTCTGGCAGGTTCCGTAGGGTTCCCACACCTCCAGGGAGGCTGAGGAGGAAGAAGAGAGATGCCGTTTGCCAATGCTGGGAATGCTGGGGGTTCACAGAAATTAAGTAGGTGGCAGAGGCATTGTAACCAACTTTATGCCGATAAACTCAACAGCTCAATGAAACAAGACAAAACAAAACAAAACAAAATGCAACATTCCTGAAAGAGACACATTACCAAAGCTCATTCAGGAAGAAATAGCTGCCTGCATTCAAGAAATGACATGTGTATTAAAGACCCTCCCACAAAAAAATCTCAGGCCCAGGGGGTCTTCCGGTGAATTCCACCACACGCTTTGGGAACAGCACCTGCTTGACACATTCTCCCAGAAACCTGAGAGGAAGCCGTACTCCCCCAGTCATTCTGTGAGGCCAGCGTCCCTCCGCCACCAAAACCATCACAAGAAAAGAACTTACGGACCAATGTTCATCATCCAAATAAATGCAAAAGATCTGAATATAACTTCAACAAAGTATAAAAAGATACCATCATGATAAAGTGAGTGCTAGTCAAGGAATACGAGGTTGTTTTAACACCTATCGATACAATTCACTTTAGAAATAAGGAGGATAGAATAGGTAGGAATAAAATAAATCACTATCTCAACAGATGCAGAGAAAGCGTTTGAGAATATCTAACATTTATTCTAACGAACACGCTCAACCACCTAGAAATGAAAGCGTTCTCCACTTCCAAAAAGACACCTCTATGCAACCTGCAGCCGTCATAACTCCTGATGAGGGAAGACTGGGCACCCCTGGGTTCCGAAACCTGGCGAGGGCGTGTCCTTTCGTCACCTCTCTCCAGCACTGCGCCAAAGGGTCTCGCTGGCACACTCAGGCAGGAAAACAATCACATGGCATCCAGACCGGAAAGGAAAAAGTAAAGTGGTCTCTGTTTACAAATAAAAGGGTTATCTACGTAGAGGTTGTATGGAATCCACAGAAATGCACATGTTAGAAATGGGTGTTGAAAGGTTGAAGCGCTTCAGATGAACACATGATAATTATGTGCTAGCAATGGGCAATCAGAAACTGCAAGGGAATGCGGAGTGGAACTTACAATCACACAGTCAGTAGAAAATACGCAGGGACACATCTGTGGACAGATGTGCAATGTCTGTACGCTTAAAATGGTAAAACACTGCTGAGAGAAATTAAAGAAGAACAAATCAGTGAAAAACCGCATCACACCCGCGATGCCGAAGACAGCATTGTTACATTCTTCACAAACCAATCTACGGCGTCGAGTCGGTGCAGTTTTCTAGCAAAATCCTGGAAGCTTTGTGTGTCTGTGTATGTAATTGAAACCTTGTCCTAAACTTTATTTGGAAAGGCAAAGCACCCCGATTAGTCACACAGCTTTAAACAAGGACAACAAGAATAGAAGATTTACACCGCCTAATTTCGAAGTTTGCTATAAAGATGCATCGACAAGATGGAGTGATGTTGTCACAGGGCGAGTGGAATACACGGTCCGGGATTAGTTTCTGTCCGTGTCTCACACCGTGCCAAAAAATACCTCAAATAGATCATACACTTCATGTAGAATACAAAGCTATAAAAATTCTAGTAAGAGTCACTGGAGGAAATCTTTGGAACCTTGCGTTAGGCAATCTAAAATTGCAGAGCAAAAGCATGATCCATAAAAGACAAGACTTTGGTCAGTTGGCCGTAATCAAAATGAAGAACTCGGACTGTCACAGGACAGCACTACTGAGACTGTCGGCAGAAGGCACGGACCGGAGACAACGTTTGCAAACCCCGTGTCTGGGCAAAGGCTTATACTTGAAGTATCAGGACTCCCAAACTCAATAACCAGAAGTCGACCACCCATTACGACACGGGCAGAAGATGCGAGCGGACGTGCCACCAAAGAAGATATACGGATGGAAAACAGCACGGGGAAGATGACCGAAGCCACCAGCCAGGAAGCCCTTGCCGTGAGAGCCTCCGTGAGCAGGGCTGCTGGTCGTGGGCCAGCTCGCGGTGGAAAGGCTGAGCAGGCCCAGTCCTTCGCTCTCAAACGGACTTCCCGGCTGCGCCCGAGAGTGTTGCCCTGTAGCAGCAGAAGGTGAGGATACCCCTGGGCAGTGGGACCCTCCCCACGGCTGGCCCAGGGGGTGGACAGACAAACGGCCTTCTCCGTGAGAAGCTACAGAGGAGGCCGGAGTCTGCACTTAGCGGCTTCCTGCGCCAACACCGGGATTAGTTATGACCTGTGGCTCCTCCAGAGGAGACAGAAACCATACGTGCTTTCGGTTTCTTGTTAAAGCTGCAGGTAAGAAACTTAAAATCTCCTGTCTTAAGCTGCCTTTCTCTCAAAGGGAAGAGCCCCGGGGATGAGCTCCAAGTGTCCTTTACGGAGGGTCTAGAGCAGGCCAGGCCGAGCCCAGGAATTTACCACGTTAATTAATCACTAGAACAAGCCTGGGAGTTCTCACTGTTGCCTGTGTTTCATAAATGAGGAATCTGAGGGTCAGGGAACTCGGGCCACTTGTCCAAGATTCAAGAGTGAATCTGGAGATTAAACCAATATTTTCTGATGTGCGTCAGAGCATTCTCCATACTCCTGTGGTTCTATATTTAGACTGCGTGAAAGAGGTCTGGAAAATGCATTAACCCATTTGGAGGCGAATGTGGTACATTCTCATTAGTTCTAGAGGGTCAGGGAACAACCACGGGACGTGGAATTTCGGGTGTGTTGAGGGGGGAGCACCAGGAAACCCACAGCCCCCACTTTAATTTCTCTTCCACGTATTTCTATAAGGTCTGTTTCCCCATAAAACTGTAATTCTTAGGACAGGCACGGATTGGAACATTTTCATTTGTCTCCTAAAGTAAAATTCAGTTCCCATGTATATACCCATACTGTCGTGTGTCCTCTATCAAAATACTCTGTGGCCAGAGTTTGTGTCCTGTTATGTGGGATCAGGAACTGACTCTCTTAAGAAATATCTTCTCTTACTCACGATGAAACACAGGATAAAGTGGCGTCTCTTCACCCTTGTCACTTCTCCGTGAGGCCCTGTCACTCCTAACAGTTGGGCTTTTCAAAGAGATTTTACTGATGGACAGATTCTTTTCAAATGCCGTATATTATTCTTTCTGATAATAGTAACTTCCAACTTTTCTTTAGAAGTATTTCAAAGGCTTCATGAAGTCAGCCAGAAACATGCTTAGGGCAATACAAAGTTTGGCGAGATTTTTTTAAAAATTCAGTCCAATAAAGACCAATGAGGCATGATTCAGGCCACAGCGTGGGTGAACCTTGAAAACATGGCACCAAGAGAAGCCAGACACAAAGACCACGTGTCGTAAGATTACATTTGTATGAAATGTTCGGGGCCCACAAACCTGCAGGGACGCAGAGTAGATTGGCGGTCGTCGGGGATGGAGGGAGGGCTATGGCGGGGAATGGAATGAGTGCTCCCGGGCAGCGGCTCGCTCCGTAAGAACATAAGCCTCCGAAGTTACACGGGGGTTGTGGTTGCACAGCACTGAGAGTGTGTGCAACACGTCGACTTGGGTGGTTCACGCACTCTACCTCGGTACTGCTGTTAAGGAGGCAGGTGCCAAGAAAGACATCGTCCATGTAATTTCAGTATTTGGGGATCTACTAGTTCTTGAATGAGATCTTACAAGTAAGGCCTATTCAATACATCTCCACTGAATTTGAGTTTTACACAGATTTGAGTTAGATTTCTGAATTCTTTTCCATTTTTATCACGTCTTCAAAACATATGAGTTCTAGCTCTTCAACTTATTGTGGGCCCTTGAGCAAGTTATATCATCTTCCAAGCCTCGTATTCATTTGCAAAAGATAAGCCTGTACCTCCACCGCCTCCCTCATCACACGCATGTGCGCACACACACAACCCCCCATGACCAACACGCGGACCTTGCTGGAAAGGCTTTTCAGAAAGACGGAAAGGGGAAATATCCTGTCTGTGCGTAGAGAATGAATGTGACACAAGCACATACGTGTGTGCTGTAAAAGTGAGCAGTAAAAAGAAAACAACAAAAAACGTATATTGTCGCTTCTTTTTAAATTTTTTTTTAATGTTTATTTGTTTTTGAGAGAGAGACAGAGCGTGAGCAGTGGAGGGGCAGGGAGAGAGGGAGACACATAACTGAAGCAGGTTCCAGGGTCAGAGCTGTCAGCACAGAGCCGGACACGGGGCTCGAACTCACAGATCATGAGATCATGACCTGAACTGAAGTCGGACACTTAACTGACTGAGCCACCCAGGTGCCTCTGTATATCGTAGCTTCTTTAGAATCTCTGGACCTTAAAGTTTCTCCGGGGATGGACCAGCGCACCCAGAACTCAGCATCGCTCACTCTCTAGACATGGGTTCTTGGAAGAGCCAAAATAGTAATGGAAGGAAGAAAAATAAAAGGGGCGCCAATCTATGCCACGAAAATCCCCCGAGTTAATGCTTTTGTGGGAATGAGATGTTGATTATCAACTCCACACAAGACCACCAAGTGTGTTGATCAAGCAAAGCTGAGTTTATCAGATTTATCGCAATAAGGAGAAACACCACGCGGCAGAATCTTTAGTTTATGGCGTCAGAAGTGGAAAGAGTATCAGTTTGTTTATTTATTTATTTATTTATTTAAATTTTTTTTAACGTTTTATTTATTTTTGAGACAGAGAGAGATAGAGCATGGACAGGGGAGGGGCAGAGAGAGAGGGAGACACAGAATCTGAAACAGGCTCCAGGCTCTGTGCTGTCGGCACAGAGCCCGACGCGGGGCTCGAACTCACGGACCGTGAGATCATGACCTGAGCCGAAGTCAGACGTTTAACCGACCAAGCCACCCAGGCGCCCCGAAAGAGTATCAGTTTCAGTGACTGGGGTTGGATAGCTTGCGAGGCGATAATTAAGGGTTGGTGACACACAAGAGTTTTGAGGGGAGTCTTTGGCGTGAAGCTGCTGCTTGACAAATGAGCGGCTTGCTCACGCTATCGAGACACGGTCCCCATGGACTTTCGCTCAGATGAGCAGATGGTTCCTCTTGACAAATTGATTTATGGGAATTTCTTGAAATCATCATTAACATAGCATCTAAAATATCACTCCATGGTGGAATACAATCACAAAGCCTACGGATTTGTTACCAGAAGAGTCTGGACAGCTTCCAAAGGGCGTGAGAATAAACCTGAGTTGTTTGCATTGCATAAATCACCTAAATCATGGGAATGTTTAAATCATGGGAATGTAGTTTCATAACAAGAAGGGACTGGGGATGAAAAAGACATATTACTTATAGGCATCATAGTTGAGAGGTACCAAGTGTCAGTTGACAATATAGAACCTTACACAAGCAAAAAGTAATGAAAATCCATGGAAAAATAGAGAAGAAAAAGAAGGCACATTAAAACATAATAATCTCTAGATCCAGCCTTCTAGAAAATATTCAATGGGTCTTGGTCGGAAACTGTTTACTTCTTATAATTTTATTCTTCATCTGAAGGTCTTGGGGTAAGTTATCTTCTCCCAAAAGTCGGTACATTCCTACTTTTGCCAAAAAATGTCCTGTTGGGAAGGTGGTGCAGGTGATTTGGGATCAAACCTTGGGGCCAGGAGCTCCTGGGTGGCTCAGCCAGTTGAGCTTCTGACTCTTGATTTTAGCTCAGGTCATGATCTCGTGGTTCATGAGATTGGGCCCTGTGTCACCTCTGCAATGACAGCATGGAGACTGCTTGGGATTCTCTCTCTCTCTCTCTCTCTCTCTCTCTCTCCCTCCACTCATGTGCTCTCTCTTTCTCTCTCTCAAAATAAATAAATAAACATTTAAAAAAAACCACCTTGTGGCTTTTCATCTGTGAGACAAATGCCAGGGGTCTATGCTCTGGAGTTTAATTTTTTGGCTGGTGGTCATTGGCAACTAACAGGGTTGCTTCCAGCTTGGTTCCAGGGTCTGTTCTTTTCTTTTCACTTGTTCAAAGAGACAAGATCTCCAAGTTCTAGTCTAGCAGAAGCTTCTTTGGAACATATGGAAAAACGGCAGCCTGTGCCCACTGGCTGGGGGACTGAGTATAAGCAGGAACTGTTTGACAGAATTTTCTTTGTCTGCTGAAAGTAAGGTAAAGTTGAATATTGAGAGGTAAGCCCCTTGCATAAAGGCGAGACCTGGACAGGCTCCTGCGGGGAGGCCTACAGCTGCCAGAGGGTCACGGGCATGAGTGGTCTTCACGGAGGACACTGAAGAATACCAGGTATTCTGGACGGTGTGAACCCTGTGGTGCCAGTAGGTCTCTACCCATGGAGAGTGGTAGGCGTCTCAGTGGCAGGTCGATGACAATCCCACAACAATGGGGAGACTGATTTGCTCTGCACGTACGGAGCCAACATGATCACGTTTATTTATGTTATTTCTTTTTTAACTGCTCAGGCTGTAGATCGCTGACAAGTCAAAGTTCCAGTCGGTTCCAAGAAAAATCAAACAACGACCAGGATGCAGTCAAAACTCATAATACAGAGTGATTCTAGGAAACCAGGCGAGGAGCCTAAGACCCAGGCTCTGGTACGTTTCCCATCTTCACAGTTTTACTACGAATCTACTCTCGGCCAGTAGACACGCTCCAACGTTGTGTTCAGCTAGTTTAGTAAAATTTCCTCACCCACATTGCTCGAGTGGCCAATGTATCTAGGTAATAGGTGCCTTTATGTTCTGCGAGGTTTCGCTTGAGGTCCTCTGGCTCCACCAAGCGGCTGACCTGACAGCCCCTCAGGTTGTCCAGACCTAATTTGCACCAGACTCTTCCCACCATCTAGTCCAGTTCTGGAGCCAAAGCTTTGAGCTGGGCTATCATTTGTAATACAGTCAGATTAGTTTCTCAGCGTCTGTGTTCCATCTTGGCTCCCTTCGAATCCGGGCTGATTTTTTTTTTTAACTTTGCATGCAATAAATTTTACTCTTGAGTTTCTACGGCATTTGACAAATAGGTAGTCGTTCACCCCAGCACCACACAGATGGATTCCACCGCTCTACGCGTTTCCTTGCACGGCCCGTTTGTACTTCTTCCCAAACCCCGAGAAACCACTGATCTCCTTTCCATCCCTACATTTTCTGCCTCTTCCAGAACGTCATATAAATGGAAAAATGCAATATGCAGCCTTTGGGGTCTGGCTTCTTTCACTTACCAAAATGGAGCCGAGACTCACCCGTGTTCCTTGTGAAACAACCACTCCCTCCTTCTCACTGCTGAGCCTTGTTCTCCTGTGGGAATAGACCCCAGTTTGGTTATCCTTTCTCCGTTAAAGGACAACCTGGCCATTTCCAATCTGAGGTGGATAAAGCTGACGTAAATGTTTACGGACAGCTTTTTGTGGAAATGTAAGTTTTCCATGCACTTGGGTGAAGATGTGGCTCAGGGGGTTCTGGGCCCGGTGGGAAGTGTGTGTCAGCATCGCAAGAAACAGCCGTCACCCCAGCCTGCTCTCCCGTTCTTGGGTCCCTTTCAGCACAGAACAAGAGTTCTCGTTTCTCCACATCCATGCCAGCACTTGGCATCGTCACTTTCAAAAAAATTTTTTAGCAATACTTATTGTTGAGCAGGAGAGGGAGAGAGAGAGTTCTGGATACAAGGTCTTCGTTAGATTTGTAATTGGCAACTATTTTTCCCACCTCTGAGGCTTGTCTCTGCCTTGTACGTATAGTGTCTTTTGCAAAGCATGAGTTTTGTTTTAATGTTTGATTAAGTCAAATTCAGCAAAGCTTTCTTTTGATGGATCGTGCCTTTGGCATCGTATCTACAAACTCATCACCAAAACTCAGGTCATGCAGATTTCCTTTGGTGTTTTGTTGTGGAAGTTTTGGGATTTTTCATTTTACGTTTAAGTCCATCATTCGTTAGGAAGTACTGTTTGTATTTTAGGCAAAATATGGATCAATTTCTTTTGCGTGTGAATATTTAAATTTTCCAACAGCATTAATCGGAAGACTGCTTTTCTGAACCAAAAGCCTTGGTGCCTCCGCAGGGAGTCACTGGCCACTGTACGTGCATCTGTTTCTGGGCGTCCCCCCACAGACTTACCTGCTCGTCACAAGGCCACGCCGTGTTCGTCACTGCGGGTGTAGAGCCAGTCTTGACATCGGGTCATGGGAGTCCCACAACGCTGTTCGTTTGCTTGCTTGTTTTTCAGAATTTGGGTGGTTATTGTAGTTGCTTTGCCTTTCCATGTGGACTTTAGATTCAGTTTCTCGTCTCCAGAACAGAGGTGTTGAAATTGGATCGATACTGTACTGATCCGATCGGGGGGAATTAGGAACACTGACATCTTTGGAATACTGAGACTTCTAACCCACCAAACAGGGTGTATCTCCATTTGCTGAGATCCCTTTTATTTCTTTCATCAGTGTTTTGTCGTTTTCAGCCTAGATGCCCCCACTTATTTATTTATATTCGTATCTAGGTGCTCCCTTTGTTTTGCAGTAATGAATGGTGGTGAATGGTATTTCTTTTTTAAAATGTTTGATGTTTACTACTTCAGATTCTGTGTCTCCCTCTCTCTCTGCCCCTCCCCCGTTCATGCTCTGTCTCTCTCTGTCTCAAAAATAAATAAATGTTAAAAAAAAAAATTTTAAATGTTTGATGTTTACTTATTTTTGGGACAGAGAGAGACAGAGTGTGAGCGGGGGAGGGGCAGAGAGAGAGGGGGACACAGAATCCGAAGCAGGCTCCAGGCTCTGAGCTGTCAGCACAGAGCCTGACACGGGGCTCAAACCTGCGAACCGTGAGATCATGACCTGAGTGGAAGTCAGACGCTTCCCTGACTGAGCCACCCAGGAGCCCGAGTGGTATTTTTTTTTAAGTTTATTTATTTATTTTGAGAGACACAGAGACAGTGAGTGAGTGAGGGGCAGAGAGAGAGGGAAACAGAGGATTTGAAGCAGGCTCCATGCTGACAGCAGTGGGCCCGATTTGGGGCTCAAACTCATGAATCGTGAGATCATGAACTGGCCCCAACGAAGTTGTATGCTCAACTGACTGAGCCACCGAGGCGCCCCAGTGAATGGTATTTTTAAAATTCAAGTTTTAATGTTCATTGTTGTACATGGAAATATGTTTAATTTTTCTATAGTTTTTGATATTACTGATTGTAGATATTTTCTTTATCTTAACACACACATTTAATAATCTAAATTTCCCTCTGAGCGCTGTGTTAGCTATATCCTGCAAGTGATTAAGTATTGTATTTTTATTTACCCTAAAATATTTTTAATTGATTGTGGGGTTTCTCTTTGGATGCCTGGGTTATTTAGAAGTGTGCTCTTTAGTTTCGTATCTTCAGGGATTTTCCAAATATATTATCGTTTTCTTTTTCTAGTTAATTTTGTTATACTCTGAGAAAGTATTTCTGTGTTTTCTATTATTTTACCGTTTTTAGGGTTAGATTTACAGCCCAGAATATCATTTAACTTGGTGAATTTTTCAGCTTGAGAAAACAGTTTTGCTGGTCTTATGTGGAGTCATCCATAATCGTCAATACTCTCAAGTTGGTTAATGGTATTTACGGAAAAATCAAGGGAGAAAAGATTAATGAGCTTCTATTTGGTAAAATTTTCCTAAAGAGGATGTTAAGAAACATAAATTGTGGATAAAAGCATTAAGAGTATGAACTTTTACCCTTCGAGACATCATTAAAAACTATACCACAGGATGAGAAAAAATATTTGTAAATCAAATATCTGACAAAGGGTTTTTGCTCCCAATACATAAATCATGGTAACAAAACAAACAGTCCAATGGAAATATGGGCCAGGGACGTTTCAGTAACAAGGAGCCGCTCAACCCGCAAAGGGCAAGTGAGAAGGCCCTCGGCTTCTGACACGAATCAGGATTCCTCTGGATGATTCTGAGGTCACTTTTCAAAGCTTGTGCACTTTCTTATGATTCTCCTATTACCACCTCCCCCCCTCGGCCCCTCCGCAAAGAGGGAAAGAGAGAAACTACCACCACTGGAAAGACGTAGACGTGCAGATCCGGACAGGTGAGGTGACGAGTGGTGAGCGGTCAGTGGCCCGTTCTGGGCCCGTCCTGCCACCACGGCAGGAAGTGCTTAGGGTTCAGAAGAGGTCGGGAAGCCATGGGCCCCAGAGCACCTCCAGGTGACTGGCAGATTGTGGGCGGGGCTGGACCAAGAGGGAGGGAGCCTGGGGAGGGGGGCACCCATGCGAGGAGCAGCTTATTCGGACGCACTCAGGACAGAAGAACGAGGCACAGTGGCTCATGCTTCACATCTGACTTCCTAAGACACCCACATACATTGTTTGGTTTCTACACTGTTACTCAGTAGGTAACAGTCTCAGGCTCACCTGCCCCACACTTTCATTGCCAGTGTATCCTTAGTGGCAGCCCTGGCCCAGATGAGTGCTCTGCACACAATCCCGGGTGCTCTGCACACACAATCCCAGGTGCTCTGCACACACAATCCCAGGTGCTCTGCACATACAACCCTGGGTGCTCTGTACACACAGCCCTGGTTCTCTGCACACAACCCTGGTTCTCTGCACACAACCCCAGGTGCTCTGCACATACAACCCCAGGTGCTCTGCACATACAACCCCAGGTGCTCTGCATACACAACCCTAAGTGCTCTGCACACAATCCCAGGTGCTCTGCAGACAGAACCCAGAGTGCTTTGTGCACACAGACTCCTGAGTGCTCTGCACACACAACCCAGAGTGCTCTATGCACACAGAATCCCGAGTGCTGTGCACACATAAACCCAGGTGCTCTGCACACACACAACCCTGAGTGCAGCACAGCTGTGAGCCCAGCATCTGGCAAAAGTGCGGAGGTGATGGGTGTGGGCAGCAGGGGTCACCCCTGGCCTCGGGGCCTGCAGGCAGGTGATGGGCATGGGCCTCACCTAGTGCAGGTAGCGACCACCTGTGTGGACGGGCATGCAGCCTGCTTCCCCGGGGACCCCGAGTCCTTCCCCCCTGGCTTGGGGGCCAGCGAGCAGCAGACAGCCAGGGGTGACCCAGCTCGGCGGCGGTTGTGAAATGCAAAGCCTCGATTTGAGGATGTTTTTCAACATAAAGTCATGGGAATGGAAGTTCAAGCAGCAAAACAAGGTTATATAAGAGGAATAATAGATTAAAGATGTGCAGCAGCCGCGGGAGGAAAACAGGCGAGCGCAGGCACGCACGCCCGGCCGGGGGTGCAGCCGGTGCAGCCGCGGGTCCAGAGACCCCCACACCGCGCGAGGGGCCCCTGGAGCCGGGCCACGAGAGATCAGGCGAGCAGAGAGAATGAACCGTTTCGGCTCAGGTCTTCATCCTTGGCTCAGCACAAACGGAGCGCCCAGCACGTGTCCGGGGCCGGGGCCGCGGTGACCAGGGCGGAGGCGACAGCGCTCGCGACGGCCCCGGATCCCGTGCCTTCGGGAGGTCGCAGCTCGAGGCACCCGCGGACCAGCTGCCAAAGGATATGGGTTCAATTTCAATCCCTCCGAGCGCCCGTGTGCGAGCGTGCAGCTGTTCTGACAGCCTTGACTTGTAGCTTCACGAGGTTTAAAGCAGTAAGTCTTTCCAGTCCCTTCCCCGGGCCCCGTGGGCCGCTCGAGTCTGGGCAGCGTGCTCTCACAGCCTCTGCTGACTCCTTCCTGCAAGGAAAGAGAAGGAGTCCCTACCCCACGGGAGTGGCACAAGGATTTACGAAAATAACGCGTCAAGCGCATCTGACTGTGGTGCTTTCTCGTCGGCAGATCCTCGCAGGTTTTACCGCAGTGTCGGGCACAGCCAGCTTCTCCCCGCCGCGCTTTCCTTACGTTGTAATTTTATGTGGAACGAGCCAGGCCGCGGGGAGGCAAGAGGGCGGGGGTGGGGAGTGGATATTGCAACTTGAAATACAACGATCACAACTTGGGAGTGGAGACGTCCCTGACGGTCATGTTTGGGAAGCCTGGGGGGTGGTCCGCCCAGATCCTGGCTGGTCCAGGCACAGAGGACAGCAGATGGGAGGCGCTGAGGCGACGGCACGCGGGTACCCCGCCAGACCGAGGGGAGAAGGGACACGGGAGGAGACGAGGGGCCCCAGCAAACAAATTTGGCGTATTCAAAAACGGGGTACGACGGTGTGCTCAGATTCAAGGTGAATGACTCTGTGCCGGGGTCTAAAGTCACTGAGCCCCAGGAGACCCGCAGGTCCCGGTGAGTCACTGGGCATCAGGAGGGACAGGCCGTGCCAACCCTCGGCCAGGAAGGAGGAGAGAAAGACAATAGCCCACCTTTGCTCTTCCCTCCTGCTGGTATCACCCATCCTAACCGAGGCCGAAACCAGAGGGAAAGGGACAGGGTAGGCACAGGCCATGAGGGTCAGTCTCCTGGGCACACAGTAGGGGGGGAGAGTGAGGAGCTGGACCAGATGGCGGGGAGAAGATGTCCAGTCCGCGGAACAGGAGAGGTCGTGGGAGCCGTGAGAGCGCCCGAGTCGGGGGGGTGAGTACGTCTGACTTAACTTCCAGCAAGATGATTCTGGCTGCCCTCTCACCGCGGCCAGAGGGTGAGGCAGCGAGAACATTCTGGGGCCCGCGCACTAATTGGACGGGAGACGACTGTGACGTCCCGAGACGTCCAGGGCGGCTCGGAGTAGGTTAGCAGCCCTGACAATGCGGACAGGTGGTCAGACGCCTGACACGTGCCATTGGCAGCGCAGCCGGATTTGCTGAGGGGCTGCGTCCGCGTGATGAGGCAGAGAGGGGCCGGGCGATGGCTCCGGGGGTTTGACCCGAGCCGTGGGAAGGCAGACACGGTCACTCAGAGAGGCGAGAAGCCCGGAGGAGGACCGGATTTGGTTTGAGGACAAGATCTCAGTTTGGGTTTGGGCACGTTAAGGCTGAACGATTTCTATGTCCAAGCGGAGACTTCAGGGGGCAATTTCCATGCAAACCTGGAGTTCAAGGGCACGGTGGCGTCTGCAGAGAGGAACACTGGGATAACCAGCGACACGGAGACTAAATCCGAAAGGGTTGGGTGTGCAGGTGCGCTTGTGCCCAGTGCACAGGCAGCGCCCAGTGAGTGGTCGATACTGTTCTTATTCTCAATTCTTTCTTTTCCTTCGTTCTTCTGATCTGGGATTTGCCCACTGCGTTCCTTTGCTGACTTTTACCTCGACTTTGTGTAAGATCGTAGCTTAGACTATGGTTTAAGCAGAGCTTCTGGTCTGTACACGACGGCAGAGACCTGTTTCTTCCTTGCAGTGTAACTGGAAACCCTGGACGCCAGGCAGGAAGCGACCAGAGAACTTTCAGACGCGGTTAGAGAAAGGGGGGGTGGTTTGTCGCCCGGGACTAGAGGAGCAGCACGGCAGAGGCACCTGGAGAACTTCCAGACCCCAAGCCTGACGCCAGAACGAAGCCCAGGTAACGGTTCTGCCTCCGGCTCTGGCGGCATCCCCGTGACACGCCAGGTGAGCGTGACTCTGCCACTGGCCGGGGGGACAGACTCAGGACCCTGCCGGCAGCCAGAGGCGCCCTGCCTGTTCACTGCCTGATAGCCCCCTCTCCTACTAAGAGCACAGGGCAGTCTCGTGACACTGGCAAGTGGCCCTGGCCCAGGAC